>NC_140223.1:9788414-9820105 GCF_951802725.1 Rutilus rutilus
TAAAGTTTGAAGCAAATCGGGTAAAAATAAGAGGGTGATTTCAAAGCATTTTGAAAGGGACACACTTCCTGCTGCCAGTTGGTGGCGCTATAACTTTGACTCACAATAGTCACATCCATGTGATCGGCCTCTTACAACGAACACACTGCTGAAGTTTAATCAAGATCAGTTAATGTATGCAGAAGTTATAACACACTTCCTGTTTCCATTATTCGCCATAAATTCGTTTCCTCGCCACGGCCAAACCGTTCGAGATATCAAAAATCCGTCCGCAATTTAGCATCCTCAATGTCTTGACTTCATGCTGACCGAGTTTGGAGCCGATTGGATGAATTCCCTAGGAGGAGTACATTAAATTCCACAGCATGCGTTTCCAAACAACCCATAATAGCCGACTTCCTGTTGGGCTGGTGTAAAACTTAGAGCACGAAAGTTGTTCGGCCCGATGAGATCTATATCTGTTCCGAGTTTCATATTATTATATGCAAGTGTGTTTGATTTATGGACAAGTGTTCGGATTCCGTTCCAGGGGGCGCTGTTGAGCCCCCCTGCCACGCCCGGGTACCAGCTTCAGCCCGGCCCTAATGGCCGCAGGTTCTGACCTGTGTGCAAAGTTTCATGAGTTTTTGAGCACGTTAAAGGCCCCAAAAGCCCCCGAACCCTTGAACAACAATAATAATAATAATAATAATAATAATAAATATAGCTGCGAGCAGCGATTACGGGCCCAAGCCGGTGGCACCGCAACCCCGGTGCCTTTAGTTACCTAAAGGCACCGGGGATGGCGGTGCCACCGGCTTTGGCCCTCCATCGCTGCTCGCAGCTATATTTATATATATATATATATATATATATATATATATATATATACATACACACACACACACACATATATATATATATATATATATATATATGTGTGTGTGTGTATATAAATATCTATCTATCTATATATATATATATATATATATATATATATATATATATATATATGTATATATAAGACAGAAAATATTACTTGTCTTACCTTATTCTGATTTTATGATACACTCAAAATATTCCACAACAAATCCTTTAAATTTAATGTAAAAATAAAAACGAAAGTAAGCAGTGTTGGTCTCACGTAACCCTCTCATTAGAATCAAAATGTTTCAATTTTTGCGATGTATTTGGATGCTAAACTATTCTTTATTATAGGCTTTGTACTTCACTCGTGTTCCAATATCGATGGAAAAAATCATCCTCTTCACACGCGCAAAAATGTTCTTGGAAACATCACAGTGGAGCTCTGCTTACTGTGAATGGTACAGATTGTACTACTGACTATTTAAACAGAGCAGTGTAATTCGTTTATGTTAGGTTGACTATTTTTATTATTATATTGTATTAGGGCTATAATGAATGTCAAGATTGCAATTCTGGAATGTGTGTGTGACGCGGTTGCGGTTGAACAGTGGACACAAAAACATAAATAAAATGTTTTAGTTAATTCCTACATCCATAGGAATACATTGAAAATGCTCGCTCTACTCCGCACCATTATCAATGTCTGTGCGGACGTCTGTATTTTACTAGTATATAGTATACTATAGTTAGCGATTTAAAAGCCCTCAGCGGTGTTACATGTCGATTAACCGGTGGGAAAATTTTATCACAGTCACATCCCTAATATATTTATATATAAATTCAATAGGCCTACCTGAAAGAGAATTTTACTTGCCCGACCAAAGTATAGCCTGATTAGAACGTCAATAACAAAAAAATAACTTGGGAATCACTAAAACGAGAGATTATTCTAATTTCATTACATTCATTTTAAGTTGCAATCAGCAGTTAATAATAAATGTATTACTGATCAATGGTAACAAGGTTGCACTGCTGAGGCTCATGCTGCTTCTCCAGGAGAATTGTAAACAAATGAGCGCAGCACACAAAAAAGCAACCCAGTTAACAACATATTGACTATAAAAATTACAAATATGGAGTTTTTATATATTTTATAACATATGATAGAGTTAAGCAACCTCACTTGACGAGTAGGCAACTATTTCCTGAATACAATCACGATTGAAACTGTGACATTGATTTCATACAACAGGTTAATAAACAGTTACAATTAAGTCACTTACATTTTAGATGCAATATTGACTGTTTTTGTTCTGTTTCAGCAGCAAAAATAGTTAAACAAAGATCACAGCAACTTGTTTTCTCATTACTGAATGATTCAGCATTTTGAAACGAATCGCTTGACTCAAAGATTCAATGGTCAATCCATAAACATCTGTCTCAATCATGAATGACTCAGTCATTGGAATGAATCGTTTGAACGAATGAATCAATGACTCGCTCATTAAGATGGTCGCCTGGCGACACCTAACGGCGGTTTAGTGTTATGTTTAAAAGTATCATTCTTTCCAACGTGCACCATTATCAATGTCCGTGCGGACGTCCGTTTTTTTACTTTCACTTTTATATTAGCGATTTAAAAGCACCCGCTCGTGTCACACGTCGCTTAACCGATGGGAAAATATCCTCACAGTCATATACCTAATAAATTTATATTTAAATACAATAGGCCTACCTAGTAAAACGTTTTATATACTATTTTGATATCCTTTTGGACACAAGAGGGCAGTATAGCCCTATGTTTGCTTTTTTGTTGAAACAAATAGCACTAAATAGCCTGTTTTTAACTTTTTCATACTTTTTGAATTGCAAAAACAGAATAAAATAGGTTTAGTTCTAATATTTGTATAATTTTATATAAAAATAAATGGTGTATAATTAAATTTTAAGAATATATGAGATGTTTTCTGATTCCTTTTTTGACATTATTTTAATCCCTCGCCATGTCAAAACCGTTTGAAATATTTAATATCCGTTCACAATTTAGCATCTTTAATGTATTTTCATCATGTTGAAAAAGTTTGATGTGAATAAATAAACCACTTAGCAGGAGTGGGTAAAAATTCAGAGGCTGAATTTGCAAATAAATCCACATTCAAACCAAAATATCTGACTTCCTGTTGTTCAGAGCTAATAACTGTATATTAGAAAGTTGTCCGGCTCGATGAGACCAATGTACGTACTGATTTTTAAAACTGTGGGTAAAACTAACCCCCCCACTTTTGTCAAAAGCATTTTGAAAGTGACACACTTCCTGCTGCCAGTTGGTGGCGCTATAACTTTGACTCACAATAGTTACATCCATCTGATCGGCCTCTTACCACGAACACACTGGTGAAGTTTCATCAAGATCCGTTAATGTATGCAGAAGTTATACCACTTCGTGTTTCTCTTTTCTCGCCATAAATTCGTTTCCTCGCCACGGCCAAACCGTTCGAGATATCAAAAATCCGTCCGCAATTTAGAATCCTCAATGTCCTGACTTCATGCACACCGAGTTTGGTGGGGATTGGATGAATTCTCTAGGAGGAGTACTTCGCATTCCACAGCAAGCGTTCTCCAAACAACCCATAATTGCCGACTTCCTGTTGGGCTGGCGTAAAACTTAGAGCACGAAAGTTGTTCAGCCCGATGTGATCTATATGTGTACCGAGTTTCATATCATTACATCCAAGTGTGTTTGATTTATGGACAAGTGTTCGGATCCCGTTCCAGGGGGCGCTGTTGAGCCCCCCTGCCACGCCCGGGTACCAGCTTCAGCCCGGCCCTGATGGCCGCGGGTTCTGACCTGTGTGCAAAGTTTCAAGAGTTTTCGAGCACGTTAAAGGCCCCAAAAGCCCCTGAAACCTTGAAAAACAGGAATTTTAAACAAATCTCACTCAAAAGAAAAATCCCCCCACCCCTCACACACACAGAGACGCAGAGGCAGAGAGAGAGAGGGAGAGAATTCTACAAAAAATCACATTCAAACCAAAATATCTCACTTCCTGTTGGTCACAGCTTATGACTATAAATTAGAAAGTTGTCCGGCTTGATGAGAACAATATACATAACGATTTTTGTGACTCTACTTAAAACTAAGCCCCCATTTTTGACTAAAGGTGGCGCTACTGAGCCCCTCACCACGCCCGTTTCTGAAACTTTGCACATGTCTACCGGCTAATAAATGTGATGTGTCTGTCGAGTTTCATCCAATTTCAAGTATGTTTAGAGTCTCAAAAGCATCTGGAAAGAATATTAAAGTTTGATGCGTTGCCACGGCAACAGTATTTAAGATATCAATAAACCTTTCACAGTTCTACATCTGCCAAGTGTCTACATTATACACATAAAGTTTGAAGCAAATCGGGTAAAAATAAGAGGGTGATTTCAAAGCATTTTGAAAGTGACACACTTCCTGCTGCCAGTTGGTGGCGCTATAACTTTGACTCACAATAGTCACATCCATGTGATCGGCCTCTTACAACGAACACACTGTGGAAGTTTCATCAAGATCAGTTAATGTATGCAGAAGTTATAACACACTTCCTGTTTATCTTTTCTCGCTATAATTTCGTTTCATCGCCACGGCCAAACCGTTCGAGATATCAAAAATCCGTCCGCAATTTAGCATCCTCAATGTCTTGACTTCATGCTGACCGAGTTTGGTGTGGATCGGATCAATTCCCTAGGAGGAGTACATTAAATTCCACAGCATGCATTTTTCAAACAACCCATAATAGCTGACTTCCTGTTGGGCAGAGCTAATAACGTAGAGTGCGAAAGTTGTTCGGCCCGATGAGATCTATATGTGTACCGAGTTTCATACTAATACGTTCTTGTATGTGTCCAAGATTTAAGATTGTGTTCTAGGGGGCGCTGTTGAGCCCCCCTGCCACGCCCGGGTACCAGCTTCAGCCCGGCCCTAATGGCCGCAGGTTCTGACCTGCGTGCAAAGTTTCATGAGTTTTTGAGCACGTTAAAGGCCCCAAAAGCCCCCGAACCCTTGAAGAACAATAATAAATATAGCTGCAAGCAGCGATTACGGGCCCAAGCCGGTGGCACCGCAACCCCGGTGCCTTTAGTTACCTAAAGGCACCGGGGTGGCGGTACCGCCGGCTTTGGCCCTCCATCGCTGCTCGCAGCTATATTTATATATATATATATATATATATATATATATATATATTTATTTATGTATATATATATATATATTTATATATGTGTGTATATATATATATATATATATATATATATACACCGTTCAAAAGTTTGGGGTCAGGAAGATTTTTAATGTTTTTAGGAGAAGTCTCTTCTGCTCACCAAGGCTGCATTTATTTGATTAAAAATACAAACAAAAACAGTAATATTGTGAAATATTATTCCAATTTAAAACAGCTGTTTTCAATTTTAAAATATTTTACATAGTAATTCATTTCTGTGATCAAAGTTGAGTTTTCAGCATCATTACTCCAGTCTTCAGTGTCACATGATCCTTCAGAAATCATACTAATATGATGATTGATGCTCAATAAATATTCATTATTATTTTCAATGTTGAAAACAGTTGTGTACAGATTTTTTTTTTCAAAATGCTTTGATGAATGTAAAGTTCAAAAGAACAGCATATACTTCAAATATATATATTTTTAACATTATAAATGTCTTTACTGTAACTGTTGATCAGTTTAACTCATTCTTCATAAATAAAAGTACTGATTTATTTTATTTCTTTCCCCCAAAAATAAAATTTTAATTATTACTAACCACAAACTTTTGAGCGGTAGTGTTTAACGTTACAAAAGCTTTAGATTTCAGATAAATGCTGTTCTTTTGAACTTTCTATTCATCAAAGACTGTACACAACTGTTTTCGATATTTAAAATAATAATGAATGTTTTTTGAGTATCAATCATCATATTAGAATAATTTCTGAAGGATCATGTGACAGTGACGACTGGAGTAATGATGCTGAAAACTCAGCTTTGATCACAGGAATAAATAACAGTTTAAAATATATTAAAATAGAAAGCAGCTGTTTTAAATTGGAATACTATTTTACAATATTACTGTTTTTGTTTGTATTTTTAATCAAATAAATGCAGCCTTGGTGAGCAGAAGAAACTTCTCTGTTATGTGCGCGCCACAGACTGCACGCACGTCCGCTTAGAGTTCCGCCTTTTGCCTTCCGTCAATATTACGTTATTAGAAAAATATTTTTTTAGAGAATCGATTTTTTGACATTTGTGAATCGATTCAGAATCGTCCACGTCCGCATCGCGATGCATCTAAGAATCAATTTTTTCTCCCACCCCTAGATTTCATACAACAGGTTAATAAACAGTTACAATTAAGTCACTTACATTTTAGATGCAATGTTGACTGTTTTTGTTCTGTTTCAGCAGCGAAAATAGTTAAACAAAGATCACGGCAGAACCATCACGCATCACGTGTTTTCTCATAACTGAACGATTCAGCATTTTTAACGAATCGGTTGACTCAAAGATTGAATGATCAATCCATAAACATCTGTCTTAATCATGATCGACTCATTCGAACGAATCGTTTGAATGAATGAATCAATGACTCGCTTATTAAGATGGATGCCTGGCGACACCTAATGGCGGTTTAGTGTTGTTTAAAAGCATCATTCTTTCCCACATGTGTGTGATTTGTGTGTGCAACATTATCATTATTTTTCTTTCACTATTATATTAGCGATTTAAAAGCACCCACTCGTGTCACACGTCGATTAACCGGTGGGAAAATATCCTCAGACACATACCTAATAAATGTATATTTAAATACAATATTGGCCTACCTGGTAAAAAGTTTTATATACTATTTTGATGTCCTTTTGGACACAAGAGGGCAGTATAGCCCTATGTTTGCTTTTTTGTTGAACCAAATAGCACTAAATAGCCTGTTTTTAACTTTTTCATTCTTCTTGAATTGCAAAAACAGAATAAAATGGGTTTAGTTGTGATATTTGTATACTTTTATATAGAAATAAATGGTATATAATTACATTTTTAGAAGATTTTTACTTTAATCCCTCGCCATAGCAAAACCGTTTGAGATATTTATTATCCATTCACAATTTAGTATATTTAATGTAGTTTCATCATGTTGAAAAAGTTTGGTACGAATAAAATAAATAGTTTAAGAGGAGTGGCTAAAAATTCAGAGGCTGATTTTGCAAAAAAATTCACATTCAGACCAAAATATCTGACTTCCTGATGGCCAGAGCTATTGAATGTAAATTAGAAAGTTGTCCGGCTTGATGAGAACAATATACAAACTATTTTTTCTTTACTGTAGTTAAAAGTAACCCCCCCACTTTTGTCAAAAGCATGTTGAAAGTGACACACTTCCTGCTGCCAGTTGGTGGCGCTATAACTTTGACTCACAATAGCTACATCCATCTGATCGGCCTCTTACCACGAACACACTGCTGAAGTTTCATCAAGATCAGTTAATGTATGCAGAAGTTATTCCACTTCCGTGTATCTCTTTTCTCGCCATAAATTTGATTCCTCGCCACAGCCAAACCGTTCGAGAGATCAAAAATCCGTCCGCAATTTAGCATCCTCAAAGTCTTGACTACATGCACACCGAGTTTGAAGGGGACACGGTGAATTTTCTAGGAGGAGTATTTCACATTCCACAGCAAGCGTTTTCCAAACAACCCATAATAGCCGACTTCCTGTTGGGCTGGCGTAAAACTTGACGGGGGTAAAGTTGTTCGGCCCGATGAGATCTATATGTGTACCGAGTTTCATATTAATTCATGCGAGCGTGTTTGATATATGGATCAAGTTTTAGAACCCCGTTCAAGGGGGCGCTGTTGAGCCCCCCAGCCACGCCCGGGTACCAGCTTCAGCCCGGCCCTGATGGCCGTGGGTTCTGACCTGTGTGCAAAGTTTCAAGAGTTTTTGAGCATGTTAAGGACCCCAAAAGCCCCTGAAACCTTGATTAACAATATAAAAGCAATAGTCAAATCCCCCCCCTCCCCTCACACACACACAGACACAGAGAGAGGGAGAGAAAATTCTTCAGAAAATCCACATTCAAACCAAAATATCTCTCTTCCTGTTGGTCGGAGATGGTTAATGTCAATTAGAAAGTTGTCCGTCTTGATGAGAACAATACACATACCAAGTTTTGTTGCTGTTGATAAAACTAACCGCCCCATTTATGACTAAAGGTGGCGCTACTGAGCCCCTCACCACGCCCGTTTCTGAAACTTTGCACATGTCTACGGGCTAATAAATGTGATGTGTCTGTCGAGTTTCATCCAATTTCAAGCATCTTAAGAGTCTCAAAAGCATCCAAAAAGAAAATTAAAGTTTGATGCGTTGCCACGGCAACAGTATCTAAGATATCAATAATCCTTTCACAGGTCTACATCTGCCGTGTGTTTACATTATACAGATAAAGTTTGAAGCAAATCGGGTAAAAATAAGAGGGTGATTTCAAAGCATTTTGAAAGTGACACACTTCTTGCTGCCAGTAGGTGGCGCTATAATTTTGACTCACAATAGTCACATCAATGTGATCAGCCTCTGACCACGAACACACTGCTGAAGTTTTATCAAGATCCGTCAATGTATGCAGAAGTTATAATACACTTCCTGTGTCCCATTATTCGCCATAAATTTGTTTCCTCGCCACAGCCAAACCGTTCGAGATATCAAAAATCCCCTGGCAATTTTTCATCCTCAATGTCTTGACTTCATGCACACAGAGTTTGGTGCTGACCGGGTGAATTCCCTAAGAGAAGTGTTTCAAATTCCTAAGCATGCGTTTCCAAACAACCCTAAATAGTCGACTTCCTGTTGGGCTGGCGTAAAACTTAGAGCATGAAAGTTGTGCGGCCCGATGAGATCTATATGTGTACCGAGTTTCATATTATTACATGCAAGCGTGTTTGATTTATGGACCAAGTTTTCGGACCCTGTTCCAGGGGGCGCTGTCGAGCCCCCCTGCCACGCCCGGGTACCAGCTTCAGCCCGGCCCTGATGGCCGCGGGTTCTGACTCGTGTGCAAAGTTTCAAGAGTTTTTGAGCATGTTAAGGGCCCCAAAAATGCCTAAATAGTCGTAAGAAAAATAATAATAATAATCCTACCGAAAACAATAGGGCCTTCGCCCTTTCAGGGCTTGGGCCCTAAATATAGCTGCGAGCAGCGATTGCGGGCCCAAGCCGGTGGCACCGCCACCCCGGTGCCTTTAGTTACCTAAAGGCACCGGGGATGGCGGTGCCACCGGCTTTGGCCCTCCATCGCTGCTCGCAGCTATATTTATATATATATATATATATATATATATATATATATATATATATATATATATATATATACACACACACACACACATATATATATTTTATTTTGCGATGTATATTTATATATTTTTTTTGCGATGTATTTGGATGCTAAACTATTCTTTATTATAGGCTTTGTACTTCACTCGTGTTCCAATATCGATGGAAAAAATCATCCTCTTCACGCGCGCAAAAATGTGCTTGGAAACATCACAGTGGAGCTCTGCTTACTGTGAATGGTACAGATTGTACTACTGACTATTTAAACAGAGCAGTGTAATTCGTTTATGTTAGGTTGACTATTTTTATTATTATATTGTATTAGGGCTATAATGAATGTCAAGATTGCAATTCTGGAATGTGTGTGTGACGCGGTTGCGGTTGAACAGTGGACACAAAAACATAAATAAAATGTTTTAGTTAATTCCTACATCCATAGGAATACATTGAAAATGCTCGCTCTACTCCGCACCATTATCAATGTCTGTGCGGACGTCTGTATTTTACTAGTATATAGTATACTATAGTTAGCGATTTAAAAGCCCTCAGCGGTGTCACATGTCGATTAACCGGTGGGAAAATTTTTATCACAGTCACATCCCTAATATATTTATATATAAATACAATAGGCCTACCTGAAAGAGAATTTTACTTGCCCGACCAAAGTATAGCCTGATTAGAACGTCAATAACAAAAAAATAACTTATCAATTTATTAATAAGTTATTAATAACTTAATCACTAAAACGAGAGATTATTCTAATTTCATTACATTCATTTTAAGTTGCAATCAGCAGTTAATAATAAATGTATTACTGATCAATGGTAACAAGGTTGCACTGCTGAGGCTCATGCTGCTTCTCCAGGAGAATTGTAAATAAATGAGCGCAGCACACAAAAAAGCAACCCAGTTAACAACATACTGACTATAAAAATTACAAATATGGAGTTTTTATATATTTTATAACATATGATAGAGTTAAGCAACCTCACTTGACGAGTAGGCAACTATTTCCTGAATACAATCACAATTGAAACTGTGACATTGATTTCATACAACAGGTTAATAAACAGTTACAATTAAGTCACTTACATTTTAGATGCAATATTGACTGTTTTTGTTCTGTTTCAGCAGCAAAAATAGTTAAACAAAGATCACAGCAACTTGTTTTCTCATTACTGAATGATTCAGCATTTTGAAACGAATCGCTTGACTCAAAGATTCAATGGTCAATCCATAAACATCTGTCTCAATCATGAATGACTCAGTCATTGGAATGAATCGTTTGAACGAATGAATCAATGACTCGCTCATTAAGATGGTCGCCTGGCGACACCTAATGGCGGTTTAGTGTTATGTTTAAAAGTATCATTCTTTCCAACGTGCACCATTATCAATGTCCGTGCGGACGTCCGTTTTTTTACTTTCACTTTTATATTAGCGATTTAAAAGCACCCGCTCGTGTCACACGTCGCTTAACCGATGGGAAAATATCCTCACAGTCATATACCTAATAAATTTATATTTAAATACAATAGGCCTACCTAGTAAAACGTTTTATATACTATTTTGATATCCTTTTGGACACAAGAGGGCAGTATAGCCCTATGTTTGCTTTTTTGTTGAAACAAATAGCACTAAATAGCCTGTTTTTAACTTTTTCATACTTCTTGAATTGCAAAAACAGAATAAAATCGGTTTAGTTCTAATATTTGTATAATTTTATATAAAAATAAATGGTGTATAATTAAATTTTAAGAATATATGAGATGTTTTCTGATTCCTTTTTTGACATTATTTTAATCCCTCGCCATGTCAAAACCGTTTGAGATATTCAATATCCGTTCTCAATTTAGCATCTTTAATGTATTTTCATCATGTTGAAAAAGTTTGGTGTGAATAAAAAAAAAAACACTTAGCAGGAGTGGGTAAAAAGCAGAGGCTGAATTTGCAAATAAATCCACATTCAAACCAAAATATCTGACTTCCTGTTGGTCCAAGCTAATGACTGCAAATTAGAAAGTTGTCCAGCTCGATGAGACCAATATACTTACTGATTTTTGTAATTGTGGGTAAACCTAACCCCCCCACTTTTGTCAAAAACATTTTGAAAGTGACACACTTCCTGCTGCCAGTTGGTGGCGCTATAACTTTGACTCACAATAGTTACATCCATCTGATCGGCCTCTTACCACGAACACACTGCTGAAGTTTCATCAAGATCAGTTAATGTATGCTGAAGTTATACCACTTCGTGTTTCTCTTTTCTCGCAATAAATGCATTTCCTCACCACGACCAAAGCGTTCGAGATATCAAAAATCCGTCCGCAATTTAGCATCCTCAATGTCTTGACTTCATGCACACCGAGTTTGGTGGCGATTTAATTAATTCTCTAGGAGAAGTGTTTCAAATTCCACAGCAAGCGTTCTCCAAACAACCCATAATTGCCGACTTCCTGTTGGGCTGGTGTAAAACTTAGAGCACGAAAGTTGTTCGGCCCGATGTGATCTATATGTGTACCGAGTTTCATATCATTACATGCAAGTGTGTTTGATTTATGGACAAGTGTTTGGATCCCGTTCCAGGGGGCGCTGTTGAGCCCCCCTGCCACGCCCGGGTACCAGCTTCAGCCCGGCCCTGATGGCCGCAGGTTCTGACCTGTGTGCAAAGTTTCAAGAGTTTTCGAGCACGTTAAGGGCCCCAAAAGCCCCTGAAACCTTGAAACACACTGAAATCAATTGGAAATTCCCTCCCACCCCTCACACACACAGAGACAGAGAGAGAGAGAGAGAGAAAATTCTCCAAAAAATCACATTCAAACCAAAATATCTGACTTCCTGTTGCTCTCAGCTAATAAGTGTGAATTAGAAAGTTGTCCGGTTTAATGAGAACAATATACATAGCGAGTTTAGTGACTCTATGTAAAACTAAGCCCCCATTTTTGACTAAAGGTGGCGCTACTGAGCCCCTCACCACGCCCGTTTCTGAAACTTTGCACATGTCTACTGGCTAATAAATGTGATGTGTCTGTCGAGTTTCATGCAATTTCAAGTATGTTAAGAGTCTCAAAAGCATCAAAAAAGAATATTAAAGTTTGATGCGTTGCCACGGCAACAGTATCTAAGATATCAATAAACCTTTCACAGGTCTACATCTGCCGTGTGTCCACATTATTCACAAAAAGTTTGAAGCAAATCGGGTTAAAATAAGAGGGTGATTTCAAAGCATTTTGAAAGTGACACACTTCCTGCTGCCAGTTGGTGGCGCTATAACTTTGACTCACAATAGTCACATCAATGTGATCAGCCTCTGAGCAAGAACACTCTGCTGAAGTTTTATCAAGATCAGTCAATGTATGCAGAAGTTATAATACACTTCCTGTGTCCCATTATTCGCCATAAATTCGTTTCCTCGCCACAGCCAAACCGTTCGAGATATCAAAAATCCCCTGGCAATTTTTCATCCTCAATGTCTTGACTTCATGCACACCGAGTTTGGTGCTGACCGGGTGAATTCCCTAAGAGAAGTGTTTCAAATTCCTAAGCATGCATTTCCAAACAACCCTAAATAGTCGACTTCCTGTTGGGCTGGCGTAAAACTTAGAGCATGAAAGTTGTGCGGCCCGATGAGATCTATATGTGTTCCGAGTTTCATATTATTACATGCAAGCGTGTTTGATTTATGGACCAAGTTTTCGGACCCCGTTCCAGGGGGCGCTGTTGAGCCTCCCTGCCACGCCCGGGTACCAGCTTCAGCCCGGCCCTGATGGCCGCGGGTTCTGACTCGTGTGCAAAGTTTCAAGAGTTTTTGAGCATGTTAAGAGCCCCAAAAATGCCTGAATAGTCGTAAGAAAAATAATAATAATAATAATAATAAATATAGCTGCGAGCAGCGATTGCGGGCCCAAGCCGGTGGCACCGCCACCCCGGTGCCTTTAGTTACCTAAAGGCACCGGGGATGGCGGTGCCACCGGCTTTGGCCCTCCATCGCTGCTCGCAGCTATATTTATATATATATATATATATATATATATATATATATATATATATATATATATATATATATATATATATATATATATATACATATATATATATGTATATAAATATCTATATATATACACACACACACATATATATATATATATATATATATACTTATATATATACGTATATATATATATATAAATATAAGACAGAAAATTTTACTTGTCTTACCTTATTCTGATTTTATGATACACCCAAAATATTCCACAACAAATCCTTTAAATTTAATGTAAAAATAAAAACGAAAGTAAGCAGTGTTGGTCTCACGTAACCCTCTCATTAGAATCAAAATGTTTCAATATTTGCGATGTATTTGGATGCTAAACTATTCTTTATTATAGGCTTTGTACTTCACTCGTGTTCCAATATCGATGGAAAAAAATCATCCTCTTCACACGCGCAAAAATGTTCTTGGAAACATCACAGTGGAGCTCTGCTTACTGTGAATGGTACAGATTGTACTACTGACTATTTAAACAGAGCAGTGTAATTCGTTTATGTTAGGTTGACTATTTTTATTATTATATTGTATTAGGGCTATAATGAACAGGCTGCGATGTCAAGATTGCAATTCTGGAATGTGTGTGTGTGTGTGACGCGGTTGCGGTTGAACAGTGGACACAAAAACATAAATAAAATGTTTTAGTTAATTCCTACATCCATAGGAATAAATTGAAAATGCTCGCTCTACTCCGCACCATTATCAATGTCTGTGCGGACGTCTGTATTTTACTAGTATATAGTATACTATTGTTAGCGATTTAAAAGCGCTCAGTGGTGTCACACGTCGATTAACCGGTGGGAAAATGTTATCACAGTCACATCCCTAATATATTTATATATAAATACAATAGGCCTACCTGAAAGAGAATTTTACTTGCCCGACCAGAGTATAGCCTGATTAGAACGTCAATAACAAAAAAATAACTTGGGAATCACTAAAACGAGAGATTATTCTAATTTCATTACATTCATTTTAAGTTGCAATCAGCAGTTAATAATAAATGTATTACTGATCAATGGTAACAAGGTTGCACTGCTGAGGCTCATGCTGCTTCTCCAGGAGAATTGTAAACAAATGAGCGCAGCACACAAAAAAGCAACCCAGTTAACAACATACTGACTATAAAAATTACAAATATGGAGTTTTTATATATTTTATAACATATGATAGAGTTAAGCAACCTCACTTGACAAGTAGGCAACTATTTCCTGAATACAATCACGATTGAAACTGTGACATTGATTTCATACAACAGGTTAATAAACAGTTACAATTAAGTCACTTACATTTTAGATGCAATATTGACTGTTTTTGTTCTGTTTCAGCAGCAAAAATAGTTAAACAAAGATCACAGCAACTTGTTTTCTCATTACTGAATGATTCAGCATTTTGAAACGAATCGCTTGACTCAAAGATTCAATGGTCAATCCATAAACATCTGTCTCAATCATGAATGACTCAGTCATTGGAACGAATCATTTGAACGAATGAATCAATGACTCGCTCATTAAGATGGTCGCCTGGCGACAGCTAATGGCGGTTTAGTGTTATGTTTAAAAGTATCATTCTTTCCAACGTGCACCATTATCAATGTCCGTGCGGACATCCGTTTTTTTACTTTCACTTTTATATTAGCGATTTAAAAGCACCCACTCGTGTCACACGTCGATTAACCGGTGGGAAAATATCCTCAGACACATACCTAATAAATGTATATTTAAATACAATATTGGCCTACCTGGTAAAAAGTTTTATATACTATTTTGATGTCCTTTTGGACACAAGAGGGCAGTATAGCCCTATGTTTGCTTTTTTGTTGAACCAAATAGCACTAAATAGCCTGTTTTTAACTTTTTCATTCTTCTTGAATTGCAAAAACAGAATAAAATGGGTTTAGTTGTGATATTTGTATACTTTTATATAGAAATAAATGGTATATAATTACATTTTTAGAAGATTTTTAGT
Organism: Rutilus rutilus; assembly: GCF_951802725.1. Classification (NCBI taxonomy): domain Eukaryota; kingdom Metazoa; phylum Chordata; class Actinopteri; order Cypriniformes; family Leuciscidae; genus Rutilus; species Rutilus rutilus. Next base: position 9,803,640 of record NC_140223.1, read on the forward strand.
GTTTCCTTTTTGGACATTAATCCCTCGCCATAGCAAAACCGTTTGAGATATTTATTATCCATTCACAACTTAGCATATATAATGTAGTTTCATCATGTTGAAAAAGTTTGGTACGAATAAAATAAATAGTTTAAGAGGAGTGGCTAAAAATTCAGAGGCTGATTTTGCAAAAAAATTCACATTCAGACCAAAATATCTGACTTCCTGATGGCCAGAGCTATTGAATGTAAATTAGAAAGTTGTCCGGCTTGATGAGAACAATATAAAAACTATTTTTTCTTTACTGTAGTTAAAACTAACCCCCCCACTTTTGTCTAAAGCATGTTGAAAGTGACACACTTCCTGCTGCCAGTTGGTGGCGCTATAACTTTGACTCACAATAGCTACATCCATCTGATCGGCCTCTTACCACGAACACACTGCTGAAGTTTCATCAAGATCAGTTAATGTATGCAGAAGTTATTCCACTTCCGTGTTTCTCTTTTCTCGCCATAAATTCGATTCCTCGCCACAGCCAAACCGTTCGAGATATCAAAAATCCGTCCGCAATTTAGCATCCTCAAAGTCTTGACTACATGCACACCGAGTTTGAAGGGGACACGGTGAATTTTCTAGGAGGAGTATTTCACATTCCACAGCAAGCGTTTTCCAAACAACCCATAATAGCCGACTTCCTGTTGGGCTGGCGTAAAACTTGACCGGGGTAAAGTTGTTCGGCCCGATGAGATCTATATGTGTACCGAGTTTCATATTAATTCATGCGAGCGTGTTTGATATATGGATCAAGTTTTAGAACCCCGTTCAAGGGGGCGCTGTTGAGCCCCCCAGCCACGCCCGGGTACCAGCTTCAGCCCGGCCCTGATGGCCGTGGGTTTTGACCTGTGTGCAAAGTTTCAAGAGTTTTTGAGCACGTTAAGGACCCCAAAAGCCCCTGAAACCTTGATTAACAATATAAAAGCAAGAGTCAAATCCCCCCCTCCCCTCACACACACACAGACACAGAGAGAGGGAGAGAAAATTCTTCAGAAAATCCACATTCAAACCAAAATATCTCTCTTCCTGTTGGTCGGAGATGGTTCATGTAAATTAGAAAGTTGTCCGTCTTGATGAGAACAATACACATACCAAGTTTTGTGATTCTAGGAAAAACTAAGCCCCCATTTTTGACTAAAGGTGGCGCTACTGAGCCATTCCACCACGCCCGTTTCTGAAACTTTGCACATGTCTACTGGCTAATAAATGTGATGTGTCTGTTGAGTTTCATGCAATTTCAAGTATGTTAAGAGTCTCAAAAGCATCAAAAAAGAATATTAAAGTTTGATGCGTTGCCACGGTAACAGTATCTAAGATATCAATAATCCTTTCACAGGTTTACATCTGCCGTGTGTCTACATTGTACACATAAAGTTTGAAGCAAATCGGGTAAAAATAAGACACTGATTTCAAAGCATTTTGAAAGTGACATATTCCTGCTGCCAGTTGGTGGCGCTATAACTTTGACTCACAATAGTCACATCCATGTGATCGGCCTCTTACCACGAACACACTGCTGAAGTTTCATCAAGATCAGTTAATGTATGCAGAAGTTATAACACACTTCCTGTTTCATTTTTTCGCCATAAATTTGTTTCCTCGCCACGGCCAAACCGTTCGAGATATCAAAAATCCGTCCGCAATTTAGCATCCTCAATGTCTTGACTTCATGCACACCGAGTTTGGAGGCGAATCGATGAATTCCCTAGGAGGAGTACATTAAATTCCACAGCATGCGTTTCCAAACAACGCTAAATAGCCAACTTCCTGTTTGGCTGGCGTAAAACTTAGAGCACGAAAGTTGTTCGGCCCGATGAGATCTATATGTGTACCGAGTTTCATATTATTACATGCAAGCGTGTTTGATTTATGGACACGTGTTCGGATCCCGTTCCAGGGGGCGCTGTCGAGCCCCCCTGCCACGCCCGGGTACCAGCTTCAGTCCGGACCTGATGGCCGCGGGTTCTGACGTGTGTGCAAAATTTCAAGAGTTTTCGAGCATGTTAAGAGCCCCAAAAGTGCCCGAAAGGTTGACAAAATAATAATAATAATAATAATAAATAATCCTACCGGAAACAATAGGGCCTTCGCCCTTTCAGGGCTTGGGCCCTAATAATAATCCTACCGAAAACAATAGGGCCTTCGCCCTTTCAGGGCTTGGGCCCTAAAAATATAGCTGCGAGCAGCGATGGCGGGCCCAAGCCGGTGGCACCGCCACCCTGGTGCCTTTAGTTACACTAAAGCCACCGGGGTGGCGGTGTCACCGGCTTGGGCCCTCCATCGCTGCTCGCAGCTATATTTATATATATATATATATATATGTAACAAAAAAAATATAATATATACATTATATATGTAACAAAAAATAAATAAATAAATAAATATAAATATATATATATATATATATATATATATATATATATATATATATATATATGGCGAGGCGAGGAACGGGCAGAGAAGAGCGAACGTTTTTGGACATTCATCATATTGCATTGGTTTTCATTTCTTGTCCTCAAACCAAGCACTAATCTGTTTATTTTTAAGTCACACATTCTCCATTGATTAAAAAAGACAATCAAATGTATTTTTTAATGGTAGTATTATTTTATACAGAAATAAATTATTTATAATTCAGATGAGAATAAAGTTAGTGTTAATTAAAATTGTAAGGAAAACAAATATATTGATCTAAAATCTACCATCATTTGCTGCAAATAGGTTGACTATTTATATTTATTATTATATTTTATTACGGCTGTAATGAACCGGCTGCGATGTCAAGATTGCAATGCTGGAATGCACAGTGTGTGTGTGTGTGTGTGTGTGTGTGTGTGTGTGTGTGTGTGTGTGTGTGTGTGTGTGTGAGGCGTGGGCGCGATCGAACAGTGGAAACATAAAAAAATAGGCTACTCCGTCAGTTTGTTCATACAGGACATCATTTAAACTGCACTGTGTTTACTTAGGGTGTATTCACACCTGCCTTGTTTGGTTCGATTGAATCGAACTCTAGTTCGTTTCCCCCCTTGGTGCGGACCTTTTGGGCAGGTGTGAATACAGCAATCGAACTCGGGTGCGGACCAAACAATCGAACCGAGACCCAGCTGAAGAGGTGGTCTCGGTACGGTTCCAAACGAACTCTGGTACGGTTCATTTACGGTGTGAACATGAACCGACCCAACTGCAGAAAACTGCGTCTTTTTATTTGACTGCTCTTATGAGGATACTTAACAAAACTGACATTTTGGCATAATGGTGTCTTATTATACAGACATCCAAAGTCTCCCGGAAGTTCCGGCAGTCTCCCGCATGTCGATAGAAGCGCATGAATGCCCGCAAATCATTTAAAATCTCCGGAAATCTAGAGCGAGCGAGCAAGAGTGCGCGCACGGCAGAGAGAGGGAGCGAGAGACCTTGCGTGTGTGTGCCAGCTAGTGTGCCTCACGAAGCGCATGTAAGGACCCAAGCAATCAATTGTCAGTGCGGGCGGGCTTTTATCTATACTACCATAGTTTCTTCATATTGCGTTTGTAAAGAATAACACCAAATCAGTAAAATAACAAATAGGCGATTACATTACGAAATATCTCCTGCTTTTTTTTTTTTTTTTGCTTTTTTTTGCACTTCCTGCTTTTCCCTGCTTGAGAATTCCTGTCCAATGAATGGACGACCTTAGCACACGTGTGGTTTTGTTTACACATTTTGGTTCACTTGTAAAAAGAGCAGTGTGAAAACGAACCGTACCAAACAAAAAAAATCAACATTCTATTTGGTCCGGACCAAAGCAAGTGAACTATCGGACTTTCCTGGTGTGAATACACCCTTATATTTATGTACACTCGCAATAAAACACAACATTGTGCTTTTGTAAAAAAACATTCAAGCAATCCCACCCCCGAAATGGCGCTATTTTTTAAATGAAACTAAAATGCTCACGGCTGCATGGGCAATAACACGTCTACAGCGAGGAACGAGCAGAACAGAGTGAATGTTTTTTAGGATGTCCGTATTTCACTTTCGCTCATCATATACTCACCCTCATGTTGTTTTAATCCTTAATGAATTTCTTTCTTCTGCTGAACAGAAAGGAAGATATTTAGGAGAATGTCAGTAACCAGACAGTTTCTGATCCCATTGACTTCCATAGTAGGAAAAAAATGTATACTATGGAAGTCAATGAGACCAGAAACTGTCTGGTTACTGACATTCTTCTAAATATCTTCCTTTCTGTTCAGCAGAAGAAAGAAATTAATAAAGGATTGAAACAACATGAGGGTGAGTATATGATGACAGAATTTTCCATTTAAAGTGGAGTATCCCTTTAAGTTAGCGATTTAAAAGCCCCCGCCGCGGTGTCACACATCAATTAACCAGTGGGAAAAAATTCTCAGTCACATCGCTATTATATTTATATATAAATACAATATACAATGGGCCTACCTGATTTTGAACACAAGAGGGCAGTATAGCCCTATGTATGACTTTTTTTTTTTTACTAAATAGCGCATTCTGGCTGATTTTAAACTTGTACATAATTCTTGAATTGAAAAAAACTGAATAAACCCAAAACTAGTTCTGTTTCGGTTTAGTTCTGATATTTGTATAATTTTATATAAAAATAAATGGTGTATAATTAAATTTTAAGAAGATATGAGATGTTTTCTGAATCCTTTTTTGACATTATTTTAATCCCTCGCCATGTCAAAACCGTTTGAAATATTTAATATCCGTTCACAATTTAGCATCTTTAATGTATTTTCATCGTGTTAAAAAAGTTTGGTGTGAATAAAAAAAAAAACACTTAGCAGGAGTGGGTAAAAAGCAGAGGCTGAATTTGCAAATAAATTCACATTCAAACCAAAATATCTGACTTCCTATTGGTCGAAGCTAATAACTGTATATTAGAAAGTTGTCCGGCTCGATGAGACCAATGTACGTACTGATTTTTAAAACTGTGGGTAAAACTAACCCCCCCACTTTTGTCAAAAGCATTTTGAAAGTGACACACTTCCTGCTGCCAGTTGGTGGCGCTATAACTTTGACTCACAATAGTTACATCCATCTGATCGGCCTCTTACCACGAACACACTGGTGAAGTTTCATCAAGATCAGTTAATGTATGCAGAAGTTATACCACTTCGTGTTTCTCTTTTCTCGCCATAAATTCGTTTCCTCGCCACGGCCAAACCGTTCGAGATATCAAAAATCCGTCCGCAATTTAGAATCCTCAATGTCTTGACTTCATGCACACCGAGTTTGGTGGGGATTGGATGAATTCTCTAGGAGGAGTACTTCGCATTCCACAGCAAGCGTTTTCCAAACAACCCATAATAGCCGACTTCCTGTTGGGCTGGCGTAAAACTTGACCAGGGGAAAGTTGTTCGGCCCGATGAGATCTATATGTGTACCGAGTTTCATATTAATTAATGCAAGCGTGTTTGATCTATGGACCAAGTTTTGGGACCCCCGTTCAAGGGGGCGCTGTTGAGCCCCCCTGCCACGCCCGGGTACCAGCTTCAGCCCGTCCCTGATGGCAGGGGGTTCTGACTTGTGTGCAAAGTAACAAGAGTTTTTGAGCACGTTAAGGACCCCAAAAGCCCCTGAAACCTTGATTAACAATGTAAAAGCAATAGTCAAATCCCCCCCTCCCCTCACACACACAGAGACACAGAGAGAGGGAGAGAAAATTCTTCAGAATATCCACATTCAAACCAAAATATCTCTCTTCCTGTTGGTCAGAGATAGTTCATGTAAATTAGAAAGTTGTCCGTCTTGATGAGAACAATACACATACCAAGTTTTGTTGCTGTTGATAAAACTAACCCCCCCACTTATGACTAAAGGTGGCGCTACTGAGCCCCTCACCACGCCCGTTTCTGAAACTTTGCACATGTCTACTGGCTAATAAATGTGATGTGTCTGTCGAGTTTCATCCAATTTCAAGTATGTTAAGAGTCTCAAAAGCATCAAAAAAGAATATTAAAGTTTGAAGCGTTGCCATGGCAACAGTATTAAAGATATCAAAAATCCTTTCACAGGTCTACATCTGCCGTGTGTTTACATTATACACATAAAGTTTGAAGCAAATCGGGTAAAAATAAGAGGGTGATTTCAAAGCATTTTGAAAGGGACACACTTCCTGTTGCCAGTTGGTGGCGCTATAACTTTGACTCACAATAGTCACATCCATGTGATCGACCTCTTACAACGAACACACTGCTGAAGTTTAATCAAGATCAGTTAATGTATGCAGAAGTTATAACACACTTCCTGTTTCCATTATTCGCCATAAATTCGTGTCCTCGCCACAGCCAAACCGTTCGAGATATCAAAAATCCGTCCGCAATTTAGCATCCTCAATGTCTTGACTTCATGCTGACTGAGTTTGGAGGCGAATGGATGAATTCCCTAGGAGGAGTACATTAAATTCCACAGCATGCGTTTCCAAACAACCCATAATAGCCGACTTCCTGTTGGGCTGGCGTAAAAAGTAAAAGTACGAAAGTTGTTTGGCCCGATGAGATCTATATGTGTACCAAGTTTCATATTATTACATGCAAGCGTGTTTGATTTATGGACCAAGTTTTCGGACCCCGTTCCAGGGGGCGCTGTCGAGCCTCCCTGCCACGCCAGTGTCCCAGCTTCAGCCCGGCCCTAATGGCCGCGGGTTCTGACCTGTGTGCAAAGTTTCAAGAGTTTTCGAGCACGTTAAGGGCCCCAAAAGTGCCCGAAAGGTTGAAAAAAAAATAATAATAAATAATCCTTAGAAGAACAATAGGGCTCTGCGCCCTTTCAGGGCTTGGGCCCTAATAATCCTACCGGAAACAATAGGGCCTTCGCCCTTTCAGGGCTTGGGCCCTAATAATCCTACCGGAAACAATAGGGCCTTCGCCCTTTCAGGGCTTGGGCCCTAATAAATAATCCTACCGGAAACAATAGGGCCTTCGCCCTTTCAGGGCTTGGGCCCTAATAATCCTAACGAAAACAATAGGGCTCTGCGCCCTTTCAGGGCTTGGGCCCTAATAATAATCCTAACGAAAACAATAGGGCCTTCGCCCTTTGGGCTTGGGCCCTAATAATCCTACCGAAAACAATAGGGCCTTCGCCCTTTCAGGGCTTGGGCCCTAATAATCCTTAGAAGAACAATAGGGCTCTGCGCCCTTTCAGGGCTTGGGCCCTAATAATCCTACCGGAAACAATAGGGCCTTCGCCCTTTCAGGGCTTGGGCCCTAATAATCCTAACGAAAACAATAGGGCCTTCGCCCTTTCAGGGCTTGGGCCCTAATAATCCTAACGAAAACAATAGGGCCTTCGCCCTTTCAGGGCTTGGGCCCTAATAATAATCCTACCGAAAACAATAGGGCCTTCGCCCTTTCAGGGCTTGGGCCCTAATAATCCTACCGAAAACAATAGGGCTCTTCGCCCTTTCAGGGCTTGGGCCCTAATAATTAAAGCTGCAAGCAGCGATGAAAAGGGCCCTCGCACCCCTGCCGCCGCCACCCGGCGCCTTTAGGAAAGGCCTTAAGATTACACTCACCAAATTTGAAGAGGATCAGATCAAAACTGTAGGAGGAGTTCGTTAAAGTACAACATCAGGAAATTACGAAAAATGCCCAAAATCTAGGAGGAAGTTCAAAATAGCTCACTTCCTGTTGTGTTTAGGGCTATGCTCCAAGAGACTTTTCTGTAGGTATTGGGTCAATACATGTATGTACCAAATTTCATACCTGTACGTGAAACCAGGAGCCGGGGCAAAATGTGGGGGCAATAATTTACCGAATTTGCCCCCCCCCCAATTCTGAAAACCATATCACACGTAAATTTTGACCACTTCTGAAGCGTGTGCAAAGTTTCATGATTTTTCGAGCATGTTTTGTATTTGCCACACTTCCTGCTACCAGCAGGTGGCGCTATTGCTATAACCAAATATGAGCATGGTCATGTGTTCAGGACAGGACTCTTATCAAACATGTGAAGTTTGGGACAGATTGGAAATTGTATGCCTGAGTTACTGCAGGCTGTCTGTGGTTGCCTAGCAACATCGGAACTGCAACATTAATATTGAACTTATCTGATCATGCATATATCACCAGAAGGCCGAAATTGGGTGAACATTTGTCAGGCCGCCGAGGGCACACCCTTCGACGAAAACTCTAGATCTTCGCAATTTAACGTCACAACGGCCTTAAGATTACACTCACCAAATTTGAAGAGGATCAGATCAAATCTGTAGGAGGAGTTCGTTAAAGTACAACATCAGGAAATTACGAAAAATGCCCAAAATCTAGGAGGAAGTTCAAAATAGCTCACTTCCTGTTGTGTTTAGGGCTATGCTCGAAGAGACTTTTCTGTAGGTATTGGGTCATTACATGTATGTACCAAATTTCATACCTGTACGTGAAACCAGGAGCCGGGGCAAAATGTGGGGGCAATAATTTACCGAATTTGCCCCCCCCAATTCTGAAAACCATATCACACGTAAATTTTCACCACTTCTGAAGCGTGTGCAAAGTTTCATGAGTTTTCGAGCATGTTTAGGCCCTCTAAAAAGCGATTCATTTTGGAGAAGAAGAAGAAGAAGAAGAATAAACGGAGCAAAAACAATAGGGTCCTCTCACCATCGGTGCTCGGGCCCTAATAATAATAATAATAATAATAATAATAAACAGAGCAATTCCAAGAGGGTCCTCACACCATCGGTGCTCGGGCCCTAATTAGATTTCAGACACTATTGCAAATTTTGCATTTGTGCTCTGTCAATACTGAACCATTGCATTTCTCAAAACATTGCACAGTAGCATGGTTTCTCTCCTGAACGAATCACATTTTTAACGAGTTACATGGAAAATGATTACATAATTTATTTAGTTATTTGTATATATACAATTATTTACTGAAAATGTGAATACCCACCACAAATACACTGTCAGCTTGTTTGGAATGGCACAAACAGTACAGTTGTTAGAGTGAATTTCTACATGTGTTACAGATGAAGAATGTACACCATTGACGTTGGAGAATGTGCTGGAGTTTACTTCAGGGTCTTCAGCCATTCCACCCCATGGCTTTCTGCAGCAGCCCAAAATCGAATTTCTTCATGACGCACCAGAGAAAATATTTCCAGAGGCAAACACTTGCAACATTGTGTTAAAATTGCCCATCCATTACAATTACGAGTCATTCAAAACACACATGAGCAATGGCATACTGTGGGCACCAACATTTGGCGTAGCGTAGTTCAACACGTGCATTAAAGGGATACTCCACCCTCATGCCATCCTAGGTGTATGACGTTTTCCTTTCTTCAGCCAAACACAATTTGAGTAATAAATACAATTCTGACTGTTCATAGCTTTGTGATGGCACTGTTGTGATAAACAATTCAATATGAACTGCTAGGATTTTGTTAAATGTTACTCCACATGTGTTTGGCTGAAGAAAGGAAGATGTTGTACACCTATGATGGCATGAGGGTGAGTAAATTATGGGGTAAATTTCATTCATGGTTTAACTATTCCTTTTTAAAGGGATACTCCACTTTAAGATGAAAATTCTGTCATCATATACTCACCCTTCATGTTGTTTCAAACCTGTATGAAATTCTTTCTTCTGCTGAACAGAAAGGAAGACATTTAGAAGAATGACCGTAAGACCTTCGTTCATCTTCGGAACACAAATTAAGATATTTTTGATTAAACTGAGAACATTCTCACTCCTCCATTTTTTTTTTTCTCAATTTGTGTTCCGAAGATGAACGAAGGTCTTACGGGGTTGGAACAACATGAGGGTGAGTAATTACTGACATAATTTTCATTTTTGGGTGAACTAACCCTTTAATTTATTGCAGGGTGATCTTGCTGAAAGGTTTGGTGTTTCTCAGTCCATTGTAAGCAAGGTGATTTCGTGTTGGCTTGACATCATGGAGGAGAAGTGTTTCAGAGAGCAGTTTCCAAACACAACATGTAGAGCACAATATATCAAAATATCGCAAATGTATATATCGCAATATGCATAACTTTTTTTTGCTTTAATAAGCTTTAATCAGTTTATATAATTCATACAGTGGAAAACTAAGCAGTGTTTTACTTTTACATTTGATTATTTCAGTTTCTGTTGTTAAATAGACCTAATGTAGGATAACCTGAGCCCCGTGGTTTACACTGATGTTAAAATAACACATCTTATATATAGTAAAACACTGATGTTCACTATCACAAGTTTTCTTGTTACAAAAAAAATGTGAAATACATGTAGGTTATATAATTTTAAATCTAATTTAAGTTAATTTTATATACTTAAAGCATTATCGTATCACATATCGAATATCGCATTTTTCTTCAATATCATGCACTTAATAACTTCGTCCAGGCGTAATGGCAGACAGAGGCTTCACCATTACCGATCTCCTCTATGAAAGGAAGGGGAAACTTGTCCTCCCTGTGAATCTTGTAAAACAGATGTTACCTGTTATGAATAGTTATTTTTATAAACCTTTACAATGTGCCCAGATTTTCCCTGTTATGAAGTTTTTTTTTATAAACCTTTACAGTTTGAGCAGATTTTACCTGTCAGTCATTTATTATAAAACAATATAATGTGAGCTCTGTAGATTCTCCTTAAAACTTAAATGAATTAAGTCTCCTAGTTTGAACGAATAAGTCACGCCAAGTTTGCAAATGAATACCATCTTGGTTTATTACTTATGAAATTTAAATGGTGAAATGTATCTACATGAATGTCAGTAGAAGGTGTCTCTAGCTTCCTGAAAACATCAAACACTTATTACAACTGATTTTATACAACTTATTTAATCGTTCATATTTAACCAATTACCTAATCTCCTATCTTTAACCCTAAATATTCTCATTCCTTATTATTTACAAATAATTTGTCTTTGCTGCTCCATCAACTCCTGACAGGACGTAGTTAAATATTCCCATAGGTTACCGTTACCTCTGGCCACGTTAACAATGACGATGGATTAGACAATGTGAGACCAACTGATAGTCGTACAAAGTTTTCTCCGTGCTCCCAATTTAAAACATTTACGGTATTAACGTTATTTGTCATTTTGATAAAGTTTTGGCTAACTATAAACAATCTTCTAACTACTGAAAGCTACCGGATGTGAAGTGGGCGGGGCGGAATAAGGTGAATAGCATTAAGAAAGGATGCAAAAGTGACCATTAAAAGTTATATATCACACACACACACACACACACACACACACACACACACACACAGCTTTTCAAAACCAAGCAAGTTTATTTCATCTAACTTTTAAAAACTGCTGGGTTAAAAAAATTAACTCTCTTACCGAGTTAAATATCACCTTTACATTAGGTTATTAACATCCTGGTTGGACCATTGTATATCTACAGCTGATGCACATGATTGTATAAAGGAGGCTGAGATTCTATATGGTTTGGCCACAGCAGACCATTTTCCTGTCTCTATGTTCATAAATATTAAGGGTCTGCCTGAGCTTGTTTGTAGTGACAGCCATAAACCAGGTGAGATACTGGACTGGACAAGGCTCACAGAAGACGACCTGCAATATTACAAGTTACTGACTGAGGTGCACTTGAGAAATATTGAGTTACCTGTTGATGCAATTATGTGTGTGGATAGCAGCTGTAAGAATGTAAGTCACAATAATGACCTATGTGCAATGTATGATAGAATTGTGAACTGTTTAGTTGATGGAAGTGAACCACTAAGAAGTAAAGTGGTGAAACAACATATTGTAAGACCAGGGTGGAATGACTATGTCCATGATGTTCATATGGAGGCAAGAGATGCATTTAGAAGATGGGTCTTAGCAGGCAAACATGGCCCAGTCTGTGAGCACAAGGTACGGTCTAATGCTAGGTTCAAATATGCTGTGCGTTTTATAAAAAGAAATGAGCAGACTATGAAGGCGAACTCTATGGCGAGAAAGTTACAAACTAATAATGTTTATGAGTTCTGGAAGGAGGTGAAAGTGGTTAACAACAGCAAAATGCCACTGCCTTCTAGTATTGATGGCATTACTGAACCTGAAAACATTGCAGAGCTATGGAGGAGACACTATGAGAACATTTTTAACTGTGTGAAGTGTGATGTGTTTAACATAGGAGAGATACCTCACAGTGATGGTGTAGTCATCAGGCCGGAGGAAGTATGTTATGCTATTGACAAACTTAAAATGAACAAAGCCTGTGGGCGGGATAGAATAACAGCAGAACATCTAAAATACGCTAGTCAAAGTATTTCAGTTTTACTTGCTCTATGCTTTTCTGGGTTAATGAGGCATGGCATACTTCCTGGATCCATGTTATCTGTCTTGCTAGTACCTGTAGTTAAAAATAAGACTGGTAAATTAACTAGTATAGATAACTATAGACCTATTGCACTTGCAAGTATACTATCCAAGGTACTAGAAGGGATCCTTATGGATAGGCTTGCAGAATACATAGTGTCAACAGATAATCAGTTTGGTTTTAAGAACAAGCATGGAACTGATCTGTGTATTTATGCACTTAAAGAAATTGTCCATAGGTACAGATCACGCAATAGCACAGTCTTCATGTGTTTCCTGGATGCATCAAAGGCTTTTGATCGTATCAGTCATGGGAAACTGTTTGGTAAACTACATGAGCGTGGTGTCCCCTCTTACCTAATCAGGATACTGCAGTTCTGGTACTCCCACCAAACTATGCAAGTCAGGTGGGGGATGAGTTTGTCAACACCCTTCTATGTCTCCAATGGAGTGCGGCAGGGCGGAATTCTGTCTCCGCTGCTATTCAATCTGTACATGGATAATTTATCTAGGGAGCTAAAGGGCTGTAGAACTGGCTGCTTGGTGGGGGATAGTCTCATTAATCATATGCTTTATGCTGATGATTTGGTGGTACTGTCTCCTTCCAGTGCTGGCCTGCAGCAACTTCTTAAAATATGCTCTCAATATAGATTAATGTTTGATATAAAATTTAACTCAATGAAGAGTGTGGTACTGATCGCCAAAACCAAGGAGGATATGAAGTGTGGATCTTCTCTCGGATCTATCCTTCTTTCTCATTGGCAGGTGAACCAATAGAGGTTGTAAAGAAAGTTAAATATCTGGGACATGTGATAAGAGATGACCTCTGTGATGATGATGATGTGCAGCGTCAGTGTGAAAACTGAATGGGCAGGCAAACATGCTGGCACGCAAATTCCACATGTGCACTCCTGATGTTAAAATCTCACTCTTCAAAACCTATTGCACTCCACTGTATACTGCCCACCTGTGGTGTAATTTCAGTGAGTCGAAAATGAAAAAACTTCAAGTGGCTTATAATAATGCACTGAGAATTGTGCTTAAAATTCGGTGGAGTAGTGCCAGTGAAATGTTTGTGTCTTATAATGTGCCCACTTTTAACGCTGTTTTTAGAAATTTTATGCATAGATTCATGTGCAGACTGACAGGGTCTAAGAATATGATCATTGTGTCCATAGCTGATGTTTCTAAGAGTGACACAAGGTACACATCTTGCTTTTGGAAACATTGGACCCGAAGCCTGTATATGTTTTAATGATGCCTCTTCTGCATCATTCTTAATTGTTTTGTATTGTTTTATATTTATATATATATACATCTGTACTGTGTTGTCTCTATGGACCCCTGTGTCTTGAATAAAGTTGATTGATTGATTGATTGATTGATATTAGTTGTCTCAATGCCTTGCTATTAATTAATTAATTAATTAATTAATTAATTAATAAATAATAATAATAATAATAATAAAACATGTAAGTTTTGTTGTTATGTTATACAATGATGCCACTAAGGGGCCACTAGATGTCTAAAAACAAATGTCTAAAACACACTTGACATCTAATGCCCACCTCCCCATAGATAAAACCACAGTTTTTATAGAACATTTTCTTACTGTAAGATAACAAGGCCAAAAAAATTACCAACCGCACTTAATAGCACATCAGTAGGCTACATAAAAACATAACAATAACAATACTTCAACATATAAAAAAAATAATTTTACACACCACTGTAAGGACTGATAAAAAAATAAAAATAAAAACTTTTAAAAAAACTGCCATATCATTCACATATCAAACAATGTCAAACAGATTGTGAACTTTTGAAATCCTAAAATTTAAAATTATATTTCATTATTTACAATGAGCATCAGGTTTATAGGCATATTTTTGTAGAATAAATATATCACCTCTCAGTGCTGATTTTCTTCAGCATTGGGTTTCTTTTATTTGTGTCTTGAATGTGACAAGTGACGTCACCCAGTCGATTGTGGATGAAAGAAATGAAACATCATCCCACGTCACGGTTAATTTAGCGCTGGTGTTTGCGTGGGGAAAGATATTATGATAATACTGTTTATTAAGCCTGTTGTGTGGGGATATGGACACTAGATGGCGATATAAGATCAGTGCTCAATGTCATGTCAACGTGCATCTGTAGTCTATGTCACGAGATCTGCTCTCCGCTCCTCAAAATGTTCTGCCATTCACTAATCATTATAATAATAATGTTGAAATACTTTAAATAATATTATTTTTATCCTTAACATTATCATCTTATATTATTATATTATTATTATTATTTGTATTCCTTATATTATCATTGGTCGATTCATATTTTATCATATTTTTAATAATTGTAATAATAATTGAAATTATTAAATGTTTAAAATTAAGATTACATTATTACATTACATTACATTATTATAATTAAGTAACAAAATATTACATATACACATATAGGCTATATGTAATTAAATTAATGCTATTTAAATAATAATTGTAATTTGAATCCATACTAATGCAATTTTTAACTTTTTTTTATCTACAAGCATATAATATAAAATATACATAACATTTTTACATTATTACCATTAATAATAGTTATTATAATTATTTTAGACTATCTACTGTTTTAAATATTTTTTTGAATGTGTAATCTACATATTTGCTTTTCGTAGAAACTTTTTATTATTAATAATGCTTTGACAACAATAACATTGCCAAGAAATAATAAAAATAATAGAAATAAACAAAGGCAAATTAAAAAAGATACATCATTTCAAAATAATATATACACACACACTCGTTATTATTATTATTATTATTATTATTATTATTATTATTAATGCTTAAACAACAATAACATAAGAACATTGCCAAGGGAATACATAGAAATAGGCAAACACAAATAAAAAAACGATACAGAATTTCTAAATGATATACACACATCGATGACCACGTCTTTCTTTCTTGATTGATTGATGGGTACGTCACTACAGATGCCACGCCCCCTCCAGCAGAGATCGCTGAGTGCGCGTCTCGTGCACCTCAAGATCAGTCGCGCGGAGCAGCACGAGGAATAAACAGGAATAACGGAGAGACAGTTACTGGACGAATGGCGCTCATGGCCGGGATTATTTACGCGCTCACCTCACTTTTCCTGGGGATTTGTGCAGGTCTGTCCGCTCCATGGAATTATCCGGCGAACGAAGGTAAGAGGGGTTGCAATAAAAGAGGAAAAGTTTAGGGCGCACAGTGAAACTCAGGGGCACATGCAAATAAAACGGTAACGATATGTGGCCAGTTATCAAATCCCTCAAGTTAAGAAAAAACGCAGGCCTAAGTGCTAAGTTAGTTAACATTTTAAGGAGTTTTAAAGAAGTTTTAAAGGAGTTTGTTGCAAGTGATGTCCGAAAATATAACGTAGGCTACTATATAAACACAGCAGGACAGTTGACATGTTAATAGCTTTAAAACAAAATAATGTTCATATAGAGATATGCCACATCCACATTTTAGATTTTTTTTTTTTTTAATTTAGATCTTTAATTATTCACTATTCTTTTTCTCCTTCTCCTAATTAGTATGTATAATGTCATGCTCGTATGATTACACCTTGAATGTAATCTGGGCCCTTTTTTGTCTTGCAGTCACAAGAATGAAATAGTAACATAATAATTTGATTTCTGGAAATATAAACATTATCCTACATATAATATCACACATCATAATAATAACTGTTGCTTTATAATTATTATCTCTTGTGTAGTCTGGAGTTCTCTTTGTTTAACGGAAATGTTTTAGTCATTTTCAAGAAAATAAAAAACTATTTTTATTCAAGTCTTTATATTTTGATCATTCTTTTGTCGATTACTATATTGTTTAATGATTTATTAACCATTTTCCTACTCAAGTCAGTGCTCTCAGATCAAACCCTTGTGCACTTGTCTGTCACCTTTTGGCCTCCTTTGCAGCTGTTGTCATTATTTATCAGAGATTTAAGCCTTCAAAACTTCATCCTAGCATCAGTTTTCTCCACTATAGGGTAAAACACACAAGTTTTGGCGATCTCATTCTCAAGTCTTCTGTCTTATTCTCCTTCAGTCCCGCTGTTGGATTCCAGATCAGTG